>NC_043995.1:13910000-13935000 GCF_902150065.1 Myripristis murdjan | reverse complement strand
GCTCTGTTGAATTACAGGGAAATGTGTATAAAATGATGCACAGGACATTGAGATATTTTCTGTCTGTTGTGATGCTACAAGCATTAAACAATGACATCCTGACTTTGAGTATTTCACTCAATATAAATGTGATGTAGCTTCAGTGAAGCTCTGCAACTAGCAGATACACAATGTGGACATTGTTGTACAACATGAAAAAAAAAAAACACTTCTCACTTTCACCTAGTAGGTGAAAAGATGTGACATGCAATTTGGTGGATAAAATGGATAATACATCTATACTACGTTCTGGGTTTGAACCTGGCTTGAAACCTTCGTCACATCAACCGCTTCTCTTTCCTTCCTTGTCTCACTCTGCTGTGATATATGAAGTTGAATGCAATATACCAAAAAACAAATACATATCAATTATGTGTTAATAATAAGCATGTGAACTAACTGGATTTATAATAGTTTAAAGGACCATACCAGCGATTGTGCATATTTGGCATAATATCTACAAAGTGTATACTGTTGTATTTCACAGCTATCATTTTTCCTGCCCTATATCGTGCCATTGGTTTCCATTCATCCCACTATAATATAAAAATGAACTTTCAGAGACTTCAAACTTTCTTCACAGCAGTATTCCAGCACCATAATAAAGTCATCCACATTCATTTTTCAAAAAGCAGCAGCACTGTTGTGTTTTGATGACTTGAAATTTAGTGACACTGTCTCTCCAGAGGACAGTAGTCCCCGGGGAAATGTTATACGCATTGTAAGTTGGGTGTTTCAAACAAAAATTCAAATTTAAAAATCTTGCATGACCCCTGCGTGATTTGCAAAATGGCCTGTTGCAATATGAAATGTGATTATATTGTAGTAAATGAGCCAAATATTCAAAATCACAGGTATCCTTTAAGAGTCAAATGCCATGTTAACAAGACTGACATTATTATCATTTCACAGGATATATGACTCAACTGTTCTTGTGCTATTTGGGGAGAGAACCTACATACAGTATATAAAAAACTAGCTTAGACATCAGAGGAAAGGGATTATAGCAAAACTGTCATCTAGGATGTTCAAACGGACTCACACAACAGAGCCACAACAGAGTCACTTTCACTATGCAATATCTAAACCTAGACTCATACCTACTCAACTGCATCATCCGGTAATTTCTAAACCCACTGTTGGTCGCAACAATAACAGGCCAAAAGGATGGTTGATCCTGCTGGTTTGATAATGGCATAATAGTAATGGCATAATAGGCCATTGAGGTTTTGAAGATAATAACACTGCCCAAGTACTGCATGCAGATTTATTCCATGGTGCACATTAAACAGTATGAGGAACAATAATGGCAAATGCATGGGAAATTGCGAAGGACTGAAAACATGTACGGTACCAGATTGTTGGTGTGAAAGATAATTGAGCATGCGGTAAAAACCACAGATAAGAGAATTCAAGCTGTGACTGATGTAAGACACAGTGACAATGGTGTATTCAACTGCTCTGTTCTCAGACCTAGATGTACAGCCGATATCTTTTTTGTCTGCATATCCTGCCGTTTGGCCTGACTTCTCTGACTATACTCAATCCCCATCTCCCTCCCTGACAATTGTCTATATGCTATTATTACTGTCATCTCCTCTCTCGTCTTCCCCCAACCCTCCAACCCCCCAACCCATGTCTCTTCTCAGCTCACACTCAGATTTGTGGCTCTTAATATTGTATCTGTCTACCAGAAGGACAGGAGCTCGGGAAATGACATGTTTCCGCCTGGAGGCGAAAGACACTCACACACACTCAGACACACAGAGACACACATACACACACACACACGCACACACACACACATACACACATTCGCATCGGAGACTGCGTCAGGCTCACAATGTAATTACAGGAAACAGAAGCAGTCAGTTACACACCTGAGTGCAGCTAGGATCAGAGCTGGGTGTTTCTCTGACACTGACGGGAGGAAAGCCAGGAGTTAGTCTGTTAAAACACAGTGACAGCAAGTACAGCTACTGACACGGCCGAGCTGACAGGCTAAATATTGACTGAAGAAAAATGAAAAGGACATGCTGCGATGTTAGAACATGAAGGATACACTGTCACATATTTTATGCATGTGAAAATACATGCATATATATACAATATATATATATATATATATATATAGAGAGAGAGAGAGAGAGAGAGAGAGAGAGATCTATCTATCTATATCTATATCTATATAGATATAGATATAGATATAGATGTAGATGTAGATATAGATACACACACTTTGGCATGTTGACTGAGCTGGGGAGATTACACTGTCTCTGTCTTGTAACTGGGCTTGGGCTATTTCATTAATTTCAGAGGCTATGCAAAGACAGGGAGAAGTCTTTTACAGCGACTACAGTGTAGATAATTGCTTTTCCAGTGAAGACAACGGATGGCAGCAGTAATCAGCCAGTCTGTTATCTCTCTATTGAGTCATTAGGGATCCTACCACACTGCTATCATACATACGATGGTCCAACCAAGGCATGTTCTTTTTATCAATTATTTCTTCATAGCGTTTCATAAACATGAACTGCCCGACCCACACTCCACCCAGAGCAGCTCTGTTTATAGTATCACATACAATTATAAGCGTCTAAGCTGCCTCTGTTGACATTGCACCTGGTATACCATGTAACCTTGCATGGTTAATGCAGTAGGATCATCGTCAGGATGTGTTATACTCAGCATTCCCTAAGGTCTAAATGCACTGGATGAGAATAAATGACTTCCAGCATTTTTATTTATTCCAGCAGCATAGTGGATAACATAGAAGAAATATTTGCATTAACAATGTAATAAATCAGTAAAAGTCATCAAACATATATGAAAATAATTCATAATTGTGAAACGGCAGCATAGAAAAAACACAGCAAGTAAATAATTTAATTCATTAACAGCCAATCAGTGACATCCATAGTATTTAATATTTATCTATTAATTTATTTGCAGGGCAATAAACAATAAATAAATATTTCTGTCATCTTCATCCATCAAAGTGGTCAAAGTGGGATGGCCTGAATTATTTGAATTTTACAGAGGCATGCTCAAGCAATCAATTTTTTATACACCACATTGCCATTGGCCATGCATGGAGAGATTAAACAGTTATGCTGTTTAGAGTGATAAGCTAATAGCTAGCTGTAAACTAATGGCTTCCAAAAATTGCCCTGAGTTACTTTGGGAAGCCGCTAACTTGAAGTGAGAGGCTGCTTCATAAATTCACATGTACTGCTGAACTTGTGCAGCTTCAAGCATGCAGCCTTATTTCATTAGTTGCTCTAAGTAATCAGAATAATGACCAGTTGGTGCCATGTTTTTTTCTGGCCAATGCAAAATATCTTCGACCATACCATGCAAAATCTTGGGGTAAACATTTGAGGGTTCAAACCCAAATACAAATGGACACAGAAAACAGTTTTTTATTTTACCCACTGCACCAAATTATGACGCTGAAATTAGTTAATTAACAGATGGATAAATACACAAATATAAATACACAATTGAAATGCTAAGGACAATTTTATTTATTTATTTATTAATTATCAAATAAAATTATGAAATCAGCCATTAGTATTCCTCCAAAGATTTAGACCCTCCTGTAGCTTATGACTGCAGCACCTGGTAAATTCTATGACTAGTTAATTTCATTGACTAAAACTATGACTGAAAGTCTTGGTCAGCAACACTTTTTTCCAGGAAGAAAACAAGACGAAAAACTAAACCAAAGTGAACCACTGCTGACTATGATGAAATATTGAATTTTTGTCAATAGATAAAAATGATGAATGAGAGGATGAATGAAAACAACTCCTGAACTCAGTTTTAGACAAATGGACAAAATTTACTTTTGATATTAATAACAATAAAAGACAGAAAATACAAGGAGCCATCATGAGGAACATAGATCAATGTGTTTAAAGGTTACTAATCAATTATTTAATGAGTTATTTACAGAAAGAAAAAAAATCAATAGAGCTAGTCTACAACTTAGTTTCCTTTGAGTAAAACCACTGTCATTTTTGGGGACAAAAACATGACTAAAACTAGATGAATACTCAAATTAACACAGATCAGAGGTGAGAGACAATGTCTGGCAATAAGGCTGATGCTAGCCCTACCCCATCATATGAGGTAATAACTCCTATACTGATGATAATGTAGATTTCTGTTTTCTAAAATTCAGCTGATGTACTTTTGTACCCAGAAGCCCTGGCTGCTCTTCTCAGCTGCTGCAGACGCTTCCCTTATGACCTGACAAAATGTCTGACTGATAATCCTTGGGTAAATGGATGGTGAATATGGCTCCAGATGCTGGTTCAATGTATCAAAAACATCTTCCTTTCACACACCTCATCTACCACTGAGTATTGGACTGCAATACCAGGTCAGGGCTGAGGCTGATGTTGACTATTCCTGGTGGGACAATAATTTACAGGCCTGTGTCTGCCCTCATTTCCCAATCCCCAGCCTCCCAAACGACTCTTCCTTGTGCCCATTCACAAATACGCCGTTCCAGACTTCTTCACTTTCATTTTCCCTTTAGTTTGCAGTTATTTGTAGAACATTTTACCTCAAAATTGGTCAAGTGTTGGTGTGTGCTCTAGAAATTGCACACTAAATGCTGCTTTGGACCACTGTTGACGCTGTGAAATCAAACTAAGTTCATAGCAGAGGTGACTTTGAGGCATCACTTTACCTTTTTATTTTTATTTGTTAATATTCACTGCATATTGGACCATTAAAAATAATTGTAATATCTGAAAATACAAACATCAAACCTTTCTGATGCATTTTGGCTTTAACTGCTTTGTAAATTTTATAAAATGAGCACAATGACAATGAAATGACAATGACAATGAAAATCTGCAACAAATTTCAGTGTCAATGTTCACAAAATAGCAACAAAAACTGAAATGGTCAAAGCGCCAAGCTAGCGGTGATTCTACAAAACTACTGTAGTTCAGTGCTTTGAAAGTATTCAGAACGGCAAACTTCAGTGACATGTCTGATACTTGTTCTCCTCTAACCAGATTACCAGCATAAAAAAGCATATAGATGAGGAAGAGGGCATGGTGTGCTGTATGTATCAGCAGTTTCTCTCCAAGAGAAATGTCTCATTAAGACCACGGCCTGCCATGTTCACACTGGCCCTTATCAACCTCTACATGACACAACATGACTGTACAACAGCTCCAGACTGAAGAAATGTAGCGCAGGTAAGTACAGTGCAGTCTGAATTATTTCTTCCCTCTGTAACGTATGCCATCATTTCTCTCTTTGTTCTGTTCACTGTAGGTGTAGTATTTTTACTCCAACAAAGTAATGGAAAAAGAAGGCTCCCTTCGTTTGTGGAAGATCATTCCCTGGTGTGTGTGTGTGTGTGTGTGTGTGTGTGTGTGTGTGTGTGTTCCGGAGGAGAGGGCCAGTTTGATAAATGACTTAAATAATGAGGAGTCCCAGGAGCTCTCAACTTAACTACAGTGTGGGATTGCTGTGATAAAGATCTAGATAGATACTGTACAAACAGCCGTGTACGCACACATGCACACAGACACACAGACACACACACACACACACACACACACACACACACAGGCACACTTTCAAATTCTCTGCAGTGCATACCATAAGCGTACAATCTAATCTCAGAATCACATATGATGAGCTCTACCTGCACATACACTCAGAACAGTCAAAAAAAAAAGCACAAAACAGTGTGATGAATAGTGAAGCACATTACTTAGATAGTTTCTCGGCTTAGCTACCTCCATTAAACACCAGTAAAATACGTCACATAACATTAAAGGTGATATATGTATCATTTTAAGATATTAATATATCAATAATTGTGATCTGTATAATTACCATAAATAAATGAGACTGATGGTCGAGACAATCAGTAGCTTCTATCTGGGATTGTTAGTGCTAGTGTTTCTCAAAAGAAAGACTACATTTCCCATGAACCCTTATTTAGGCTTATTTTGTTGTGCCTGAATTTGAAATCCAAGCTGGTGTCATGCAATGTAAAAAGCAATATAGAAACCAGTAGAGGTTATTATTCTTCACAGCAATCCTCAGTAAAGTAACAATACTAATATCTCAAAATGAATGTACTAATGATTTATTGACAGTAGAGTGTTACACATAGCACCTTTAAATGACCGCATGCGTACATGTGCACATACACGGTCAGGCTGAATGCAGTGCCAGCACATCAGAGAGACAAAGGGAGAAACAGTAGCAAACATAACGACCCAGTGAGCCAGTGAGAATAGCAGCAGTGTCAGTAGGGCTTTAGCACCAAGCAGAGGGTACAACACCCTGCATGAATATCAAAAAGCTCCCTCCCTTTGACCTTGAGATTAATATTTAAAAGCTGGCTACAGTCTATACACACACACACACACACACACACACACACAGAAACACAGTCTATGTGCCCCCCGGCCACTGCTGCACTGAAGTCTTCCTCATTAACTGCCTGCTCTGTTCTGATTCTTGTATCTATAAATGCTGTACAAAAAAAAAAAAAAAAAAAAAAAGATTCTATATATACTATAATCAAAATGGCGGAACAGCTCTCCAATACTATAAACGCAATACAGGGAACTAATCCCAGCTGATAGACTAAGATCCCTATACTGTATGTCAAAATATTAATATCAGCTTAATTATTTGATTGACAATTGAGCATTTTTAGAAAATACCCTGTTGGCTTGAAGTGGGTTCCATGAAGCCTTTGGGTAATGCAATTATCCTAAAGCAAATGAAGAAACAAGTAAACCTGCATTACGTAGCACAAAATTCAATTCTGTCTCTCATGCTTTTCAGCCACTGCTATCCTTACTACCCTGCCATTCTCTCACTGTTTTCAAGCCACCTGCCTTCTGTCTGTCTTTCGATTAGCCTTTGCCTTCCTCTGTCCTTGCCTTCCTCTTTGCATCTCTCTTCCCTTTTTTATTTACCTAAATGTCATTTCAGTGGATTAGGACAGAATAGATTAAGTTCACAGGTTGTAGGCCTTTAATTATATGCCCTGACACCAGATTCATCAGGAAATATGTGTTGGCATTAAACAACAACCAGATTCTGGATCACTGCAGCATTGGAACCGTGGTGTGGTTGTCTAAGCGTTATTATGTTTTTATGTTATTGTATGTTTTATATCCATTTAATGTTAGTTCTCCATTCAAATGTGCACACCAGAGCTCACAGTATCTTTAAGCTAGTCTACCATGTCTACCTGTCAGGCTCATATGCTCCCATTCATTTCCAAATGACTTACAAAATGACTCTTTAGATGGCAAGAATGCTCAGCTAACAATTGCACCTTGCAAAGTTGCATGAGAACGTTAATGTCAGGGTAAACTTTGAAATTTTGAATGAAATTTCATTCACTGTGAGATTCTTAAGTTTCGTCAGAGGCAACACTGACACAACAGGGAGTGTCTTACTTCTGGTTTCTGTGTAACGTCTCTAGAAAATGGCTAAAGTCTTAAGTTCACTGTCCGATCTCCACTTTTTCCTCTCCAAAGAAATCTTTAAACCAACAGTTCAATCCACCCAGTCAATAATATGAGTTACTGGGGGTAACTTGTATTATTTAGTATTTATTTTTTAAAAAAAATACTTTTGAAACATCTAAAGAAAAGAAAAACTACAAATTACTTACAAGACTAAATTACTTATATGACAAAAGCACTACATAACTATTTCCATAAACAGCAATGTAATGCAGGAACTGAACAAAAAAACTGAAAAGGCCCTTTAAAAAGTGAGTGTCTTCTTCTGTCTGTGTTTGTTGTGCTTGCACAGTAAGTGATTCTGATGGACTGTCGGTGTGAGACTGCGGCTTAGTATGGATTTATTTCAATCGAATCAGTCCAGTTGTTTGTATTTTCAAGATGGAATGTGAGACTGTATGAAGTCCTTGATGAATTCAGTTGGAAAGACAGATCAGAAATAATATATCTTGTGTTGTTTCTCTGTGCTAGCTTTCCAGGGCTCTTAAAACCAGTTTTTTTCAAGATGTAACTTGGGCTTAACAGAATATCAAAAATGCAGAGACTAAAACTTTGTCTTTTGCAGCTTATTGTTCCAGCTCAGCGCTTCACTTTTACATTCAAAGAGCCAAAGGGTCTGCCCTAGGCATAACATCGCTGAGTAACGGTAAATACTGGATGATCAACACCTATTTTCTCAATACATACAATATATTCAAAGTGGTAATGGGTAATTAGATTTGCTTTAAATTTGTCTCCATTTCTCCAGTAATCATTGCTTTTGTGTCTCTGAACTGCATGTCTCACACCTGTCAATCAAACACTGCGTCCAGACCTGTGATGTCATTTTTCTTGGATCTACTGTTGGTTGTTTCAAAGTTTGACTTTCTGTAGGTGGCACTCTTTTCTTTGTCTGTTCAGCAACGGTGGCTATCACCGCTCATGTTAACCTCCCAGTTCTAACTACATAAAAATGTGAAACACATCACCTCCTGTCTGCCAGAGGATTTTTTTTTTTCCCAGAAAAGACACACCAGCAAATGTAAAAACTTTCAAGAACTGCCAATAAGATGAATCCCTCTTGTGTTATAATGACTGACCACAGAATATTAAAGGGGACATTTTTATGAGAAAATGATGCAAATTATTGTGTCTTTTATTGCTTTAAATGCATAATGTTATCAATCAGTTATTGTCTGTTTTTTTCTGATACCTGACGTCACATGATTGACCTTAACTTTTGCTAAACTCCTGCCAGATAAAACCTTTCATCTCACTTCCTCCACTGTTTCCAGGTAGCCATGGGTCCAGCACATACAAACACACACACACACACACACACAGACATCTGACATGCCCAGCCATGCGCAAATACATAAAGTGCACACACAAACACAAACACTGTCCTCCACCCCCCTGAAACTCTTGTTCTTCCACCCGAAATGCTCACGCCCACTCCTGTCCTCCGCTATGAGGCGTGCAAACAAACACACAAACAAACGCAGTGATGAGCGGACGTGACGGCTGAGGCTTGGCTTTCGTTTCATCTTCTTTTTCTTGTCTCTTCCTCTATGTTTAGCACAGTGTGTGAGGCCCCGGCGCATCAGAGTCCTTTTGGAGAGACGATGGGGAGGCAACCTCACTGCCACAGCAGGTTTATTCTACCGAGTGTGTGATCAAAGCCTCTGTGTGTGTGTGTTTGTGTGAGCATGTGTGTATATGCGCACTGAGAAATTTTGTGTGTGTGTGTGTGTGTGTGTATGTGTGTGTGTGAGAGAGAGAGAGAGAGAGAGAGAGAGAGAGAGAGGGAGAGAGTGAAAATGAGAGAGAGCGTAAAAGAGGTGATGGATGCTGTGAACAGCTGAAGCTGTGGCCAACAATGAGCGAGTATACTGGTTTTAACATGAGGCTCCCCATGTGAAAATGACTAGATGGCTCAAATTTAATGATATTTTACTTTTATTACTACTGTTATTTCATATGCTTAAAAAAATAGTCAAAGGAACACTTTTTTTGATGGCAGACAAATTTGATGTGCCACATCTTAAAAAATATCTTTTATTTCATCAAACCTTTCTTGAAATCTTTTCTCATTTCAACTGACTAACTAACTAACTAACTAACTAACTAACTAACTATTTCAAATTTATGGGCTATATTCCATGAAACATTTTCTGAATATCAATATTTTGAGATTTTTACCAACTAGTCCTATTAGTTTTTCATTAAAATGACATAGGGCAATGAAAACTGATTCTGAAAACTATGCACTATGCACATACCAAACACTATCCACACATGGACTCACACACATACAGGTGCACAATTATCCTCATATAGAAATGCTCCCATACACACAACACACACAAAAAACACACAAGCAACAGAATACTATTTAGACGTTGTTTTTTTTATTATTAGAATGTGTATCTATTGACGAAAAAGAAAGAAATAAGTTCTAGTTTGCACATTTGTACAGTTTTCATGAAATGTTAGTTGACTGTGTTATTAGAGTAAATACCTTGTAAGTGTTTTGATTTGTGTACAGATTCTCTCTCTCTCTCTCTCTCTCTCTCTCTCTACATATATATATATATATATATATGTGTGTATATGTGTGTGTGTGTGTGTATATATATATATATATATACACACACACACACACACATATATATATATGTATATACACACATATATGTATATATGCGATTAATAAAATAAAAAGGTATAAAATTCAATGTTTTGTGCATCATATTAAGCGAGTCTGGTGTGTAAAAGGGACTAACAGTTTTGGAGAAAGAAGATAGGAGAAAGGATTGACATGTCATATACCCAACATGATGGTATAAAGATTCTCTCCAGCATTTAATCCTTCCCTCTTCGTCTTTGCTCTCTTTTCCCTATCTTCCCCTCCTGCGCCACTCTCGTTCTCTTACACACTTTCTCAGTATCTGTCCATCACCCTCCCTCTCTCATCCATCTTCTTCTCATCTCTTACATCTCTTTCTCTTTCTGACATACAGAATATCTTGCAGTATCTCCTCCTCACTTCCTGTATCTTCCTCTTCCTTCCTCTTTCACTACATCTCCTCTCCCTCTTTCCATTTTGATATCTTTTCCTCCTTACATCTCCTCAAGGCATCTTTCTCACTCTACGAAGCCGTCCTTTGCCTCCCCTCCCTATATTTATCTCTTCCCTATCTCTCTCTCTCTTTCTCTCTTTCTCTCACTCTCTCTCTCACTCTCTCTTTCTCTCGCTCTCTTTCTCTCTCTCCGACCATGCATCCCTATCTGTCTGCATCTGCTCCCAGTCTCAGTGGGCTCGGCTCTCCTGAGGGGGGAGGGCGAGGAGGGAGGGCTGAAACAGTAAAGAGTTTATTCCTGAATCGCTCTCAGCTCAGCGGCAGCATTAAGCACCCACCCGCTCTGACTAAAACCCACTGAAGGTAGCAAAGTAAAAGAAAAAAAAAAGAACAACAAAAACAAGTCATATTCATCACAGTAATTGTGCGGGATGCTTTGGGTGCGCGGGCGGCCGGGTGCCGATGAGGGATTGCGCTGCTCACGGGCCTCTGTGACGCCCATGAATCACAGCCTGAGTTGCTCGCCGGCCCTCAGCCGCCATAAAACAAAAGATGGAGATGAAAAATGCAGCAATTAAGTGATTTGATTTCTGCTCTACCCTCGTGTCCTCCTTTCTACCAACCCCCTTTCTGGCCACACACACACACACACACACACGCAAATATACACACGAGTTAGAAACACAGTTAGACTACATATTTGCAAACCCTTTGACACACAAACACCCACATATGCACACACATACAAACATATATACACACTATGCACATGTAGATACACACGTGCATACATTTATCAACACAGACATGCTTTCATACACTTAACATGCAAAAACACACATACACAGAAAAAAAAACACATTGACTCACTGTTATGCATGCATACTCTAGATCCTGACAACACACTTACTAATGTACACACTTACACTCATACGTATACGCACAAAGACATAAACTCAGACATTCACACTCGCACACACCCTTAATGACACACACACATACACTTAATCTCAGAGACTTACTGTCACACACACATGGGGATAGGAATTTACTGCTCGTGTGCTGTGTGCTCTATGTATCCACCCCCAGGCATTAGTATGCTGAGCTTCCTGCAACACTTAAATAATAAAGCGAATCACCTTGAAGAGATTGATGAGGCAAGGGGTTGGTAGGGATCTTTACCAACACAAGACATATAATCTGAGATGATCTCTGGCTAATAAACTGCAACCACCATGTAGGCTCAGTGCAGCAGACCTGCATTAGTAGTGAGCAACAATAAACTCTATCTTCTATCTAACCAAATTTAGGTTACCGTAATACAGTAAACTGATTTTTGTCCTTGCCTCTAGTGCACAGTACTGTGAACTGTAGTTTGAGAAGACTTCCCTTCACCGAAAAATCCAGTCTAAAACACATTAACACTAGAAATGGTGATTTACATCGCCTTTCTGGTATCATTTCATTATTTGATATTTTATTTTTGTTGTTCTGTGGCTAACTAGCCCAAAGGGAATCCAGTTACTTCATTGAGAGAAATTACGAGCACAGCTACAATGCCATTTTGATTGGATTAAAAAAAAAAAATCAAACCATTAAAATCAGAAATGTTAGCTGCCAGTTAAGCCCTATTAACAGATGTGCAGATGTTAAACAAGCGTGCAGGAGATCCAGCATTGTAGGGAGGGAGCTCACTTCTTTTTCCCATGAAGTTCCATCGTAGCTGCAGCTGCCCTCTGTGTGCATTGTGCTTGGCAATTTTACCAATGGAAAAATTGAAAATTTCTATCATTACAAGTAGCTTACCTCTGATTCTGACATCTTTTAAGCTGTCAGAGATGAGAATCATCAGCTTCACCATCAAATGAATGCAATCAGACTCACAGAACTGGCTAGGGTAGTGCTCAGACTCTGTTGCATTCTCAAACATGGTGATAGCAGGCAAAGAGGAAGCTTCGCTAGAAACTGCTTATTGCTCCTAACATGCAACTACTAGCCACCATTAACGCCACCTTCCTCTGTATTATTTGAACTACTGTGCACACCAGATGCGTTTACAACAAGACAGTGTTAGTTAGCTCACATTATCTGAACGCAAACTTAAACAATAAAAAAATATATATATTTTTGGGTGAAAAACAGCCCATAAATCCACCATCTGTGTGTTGATCAGCCAAGTTCTGTCTTTAACAGTGTCAATATCAGTATTGAGAAACACAATCAACTGCTCATTGTTCCTTTAGGGCCATACACATCAAATATGGCTGCCAAAGGGTTTGTTCTATCACCTAAAAGCCTGTACACATTCTATACATCTCTAGACATTGGCACTTTTGTCATAAGTTTGGAGGTGAAAACTCCTCACTACGCAGTATGCACATGTGATATTGGATTTGCGAGGAAGTCACACTTGTACATTTAATATCACATTAGAGCATCACCACCTTCTTGGTGTCTCTCTGGAGTAAAGACATTACATCAATTTACCTCCTGCACGCTGCTGTGTGGGGACTAAATCTAAACACCAGGCTCTATAAGAAATGTGGACGCTTTAACATTGTTTAGCAGGGAGGGGGGGTGGCTTGCTTAATGGGACTTGGTTAAGCATGTGTAATTAAGAGCATGGGTAAGTGGTGCAGAGCAAAGTGTGTGTGGTGTGCATGTGTGTGTTTAGGAAGGGTAGGATAGCAGCATCAGCATCATGATGGAGTGCTTTGTGGACCCAAACATCCATTCAGCAAACGGTGTGCTCATTAATCCTGCCAAACTCCACTTGTTACACACACATACAGGAAATCATGAGGCTAGGTAAACAGGGAACGGCCGCGATCCATCACCACATGCCAGAGAACACAGGAGCACGCAGATATGTAAGTGCGCGCGCATGCACCGCTGCGGTGTACACACAAAATGATAAGCTCGAGCCCACACAAACATAGAGCAACACACACAGCCACACACACACACACACACATACATACATACACACATGTCAAATACAGATAAAAAGATGTACAACAAAATCAAGCAAATTTCTAGCCCTTATCACTTAGCAAGTACCTATAATACCATTTCTGCTATCAAAATGTTTGTCAGGCTTTTGGTATAAGGTATAGATCTGAGAGAGACATTTTAGTATCAATCCAAAAATTGTTTTCTCCTCTACATTACAGAGAGATCACATCTAGTGCTGGTGGAGGCCTGCACTTGCTATTAGTAGAAAGAAATACTGCCACAAAGCCTGGAAAAAAAAATCAATAGAGCTTGACCCCAGTTTGACCTCTCGTTGAATGGAGAAGTTATGGGACCACGCTGGCCTTGACATTAGCTTATTTGATCTGTATTTTCCCAAACACCAGTTCTCTCTGCCCTCTGTCTTTTTTCCTTCCTTCCCTTCTCTTCTCTCTCTCCCTACTTGTTTGCTTTGAGTTCTTTCCATTTCCTAAATGCTCATAAATACACACACACACACACCCACGTACACCTACATGCGCACACACATCATATGACAAATGCTGTGTAAGGCCAGTTACACAGCCCAGTGGTTAGATGCAGTGTTGGAGCAGATTTGTTATATCTATATGCCTGCCTGGCTGTACCATTTGCCCAAGCCATCAGTGAAACGACATTCCATATATCTTTGACAGAGAGAGGAACAATACTGTTTACACCAATTTAGCCTTGGGAGGAGGGGATTTCCAGTTAATGGACAACTTTTTTTTCCTTCTTGTTTTAACATCCAGTTTTCAAAATGGCCACCCTTCAGGGGGACTGATTACACATGCTCCCAAGCTGCTACTCACATGCTAATAAACTCCATTACAAGACCTGTAAAAAAAAAAAAAAAAAAAAAGGCAGCTCCTCCACAGCCTGGTCTCTAGTTCACTCAACTCCTTCATCTCTCACACACACACAGAGGGGGGGAGCTCCCTCTATAAGCCATTAAATAAGACACTAAATCCATACGCAAATACACATGACCGTGCTACATACACAGGAACATACATGCACATACACATCTCCCGCTGCATCACGCTGCAGCTGCCTGGTTCAGACAATTGAGCAGCTCATAATATTTACCCAGTCTGGTCGCACTCCACTGAGGGAGCCTGGGAACAGCAGACCTTATAAGGTCAAAGGTCAGGGGTCACCTGGGGGCCAATCAAGGGTTAGTGGCGGAGCAGGTTCAGGTTTGGACTGGGTGTAAGAGGTCATCGGGGTCAAGTCAGGTCAGGAAAAGGGCTGGACGTCCAGTGGGGTTAGTCAAAGGTGACGAGAAAAAAGGGTGCAGTTTTTCAAAACCCAAACGCTATGAATGCAAGCCAAACACTGGTTTTCATGGGGCACAGGAGAGGTTTGCAAGCATCAGGATCAAATTGTGAGGGTGGCCAAAACAACTACCACAGCGTAATTATCAACAGAACATACTACAGCCGGAAGCCTACTTTTGTTTTTTGTAATTTGTTTTTTGTTTTTCAGCAGCATTGCTTTCTCTTAAATTTTCATAGGACTTCACAACCAATGATAGACTAATAATCCAGTCAACAAAAATAGGGAAGTTTAAAAAGGAAGCCCATTAGACCTTTTTCTCCTTCAGTTTCATCGTTTACAAAGAAAAAAATGACCCAGTGAGTGTTTCAAACTGCTGTGTCAAAGCCTGACAGACGGATATGGAGCTGTACCTGCCTCCTGCTCAGCCCACACGACACAAACAGGCTTACAATGGAGGCGTTATGAATGGAGACCTGCCAATCACTGGCAACCTGTCCATCACCAGGCAGCATACACATTCACACACACACACACACACACACACACACAGCTCCAAAAAACAAGTTCACGTGGCATACAGCAACCAATCAGCCACACACACATAAATGCACACGTACTGTAAGTAAATGCACACAGAAACACACAAACGATCAAACACAGGCATAATACACAGAGGCTCACAAAGACATAAATACACACATGCAAAGACATATACGCACAAATGTACAAACACATACACACAGGCCATCCACAGAGTTGGCGCCCAGACTGTGGAAGTCATCAGGGACCAGTAAAGCATTACCCTCTGTGTGACTCGAGCCACTCCAGAAATAGCCTCTGTAATGTATTCTTACCGCCACCGTCGCTTTTGCACAATAGTGCCCTTAATAACACACTCCATTTCTGTTGGCATAAATAAGGGCTCCATTTCCATCTTATTTCATGCAAATGAGAGCGCCGGCGCCCAAACAGGTAGTGGGAGTAGTGTGCGTAGTGTAGTGTGGAAGTGTGTAGTCGCTGAGTGTAGTGGCATGATTGGGGAAGAGCGAATTCAAATGAGCGTTGGAGAGACCCCACAATGTGCCAACAACTCCCACGCCGGCCTGCCAACAGCATGACAGACAACGTCACTTACCGGCCCTGCCGCCTGCACAGGGTGCCATTACAGGGTCCAACACAAAACCAATATTTATCCAGGCAAATGGTTCCACAGAGACAGATTATTGATACAAACGCACAGAAGCACTGCTGTAGTAGGGGCTGGTGCAGCCCAAAACCTTATCATCTCTGTCAGTTGATCTCATTGGTTTTCTGTGTTTTGGAGAGCAGCTGCTGACAGTACAGTACACTGACAGACTTAATACTTAATACTTTGAAGCACTTAGTAACCCTTTGAAACCCAGAGGCCTGTGGTCTTTATTATCTGACAAAGTTTTATTTCACCCTCTTAACAAAATTCACTTTATTTCTTCTACCTTTAAATTTGTGGGATAATTATTTTGTGGTATTTTCCTGCTATTTAATGTGTATATTTATCATAACTATAAATTGTTGTCTTGTCAATTTCTTGAGTAATTTTCTGGTAATTTTCCGTTTTTTTTTTTTTTTCTTTGTTTGTTTTTGTTTTTGTTTTATGAATTTTTTGATAATTTTCGAATCTTTTCTTTATAATTTGGTCATCGCCTTTTTCCCATGTTTTTGAAAGAAATCAAGTGTATTTACTGTGGTTTCAAACAGCTAACATGTGAGTCAAACATCAGTACTAGCTGCCCCAAGTATCTGTATTCATGTCATTTTCTTGGTTGCTTTAGTTTAGATGAATTTTGATATAATCAGGAATTGTGGAGGGTAAAACCTATTTAACTCTACCCACCTTTTTACTTTGCAGTATAGAGTTTATCAATCTCCTAATATAAATATTTAGGATATAAAGTCAGTGTGCATCATAGAAAGTAACATCAAACTCATAAGAACAAGCTCTTTTAAGGAAAACAGGATTTTATGCTTTTTTTCAAAACATGATTTGTGTTTATTTGTGGTTGTTTAAGATAAGATAAGATATTTTTATTGTCATTATACACGTATGTACAATGCAATTAAGGTGCACAGTCAGGATGTGGACTCATAAAAAAGAATAAAAGAATAAATAGAATAAAAACAATATGCATCACCCACACATCAACATCCATTCACTGACTCACGCCACATTCATTCACTGACCACACAGCAAAACATCACATACACATCAGTACCAATGTATGCCGAGGCAAATACCAATAGTGCAATAAAATGTCTGTTAAACAGATATTACCAATACCACCCGTTAAGCAGATATTACATGTTATGTTAGTGTTGCGTCACTGTTCAGTATGGTTATGGCTGTGGGATAAAAACTGTTCAGGAATCGTGTGGTGCGTGTTTTAGTGGATGTGTCTTCTGCCATATGGCAAAAGTTCAAAAAGGTGGTGGGCCCTTGATTATGTTGTGTGACTTCTGCAGACAGCGAGAGGTGAAGATGTCGCTCAGGGCTGGTAGTTGGGAGTTGATGATGTTTTGTGCAGTTTTTATAATTCTCTGCAGAGCCTTTTTTGTGTGCCACAGAGCAGCTCCCGTACCACGTCAGGGTACCTTATGATATCCACTGACACAAGGTCAGAGTATCTCCACCAAAATATTGGCCACTATATTACTGTATATATATATATATATATATATATATATATATATATATATATACCATATATATGATCAAAGGCATTGCAACCAACATCACATTATTTGTCCAGAAGTAATAGTGAAAACAGTCTACAATGCCAATGGCAATGCCAGTGGCAGCTACTGATTATGGACAATACTGATTATTAGTGATATTTTGCACAAACAGAGTGTATTTAACAGGCTCTCCAGTGAGTTTAGTTAGAGTCAAGCACCAATGTTGGCTGCTCCGAGTATCTATACAGTGCCATTTGTCTTCGTCCAAAAAGGTATATTTCTATGCAATACATATATGGTCTCAGACAATCCAGCCAACATTGTATTTTATTTTTCAAGACGTGATTTCGAAAACAGCCTAAAATGCCAGCGGCGATGCCAGTGGCAACAACTGATTCCTGGGGCAGCTTATGTTGCAGGTTGACTGTTTGTTACCTCATACTGAGGTGAGTGTATGTGTGTGTGTGTGTGTGTGTGTGTGTGTGCACAGGAAAAATACACACCATTCTACTAAGGTGATAGATTGCTTTAATTGCATTTTAAAGTGATAATCCTCGAGTTGCTTGACTTGTTTTTTGTTTTTTTGTTGTTTTTTTTTTGTCTCCATCTTTGGTGGTAAGTGCTCATTGCTGTGTTGTTCCTGCATTCCACTTCCCAGGCATCAGCAATCAATCAAACAGTGTGTCCAGCACTGTGACATCTTTCTCCTTGTATTTTCTGTTAATGAATTTTGAGTTTCTGCAGGTGACGCTTTCTTCCTTGTCTGCTACACAGTGGTGGCTATCGCGGCTCATTCTAACTGCCTGATCTTCTGCTGGTTATACCAAATCAACCACTATTACATAAGACGCGTCACCGTGCATCTGAGGACGGACCTACCAAATACTTTACAAACATGTAAAAAGCTTCCATGAACTGATTTATAAGTTCAGTCGCTATTTTGTATTATATCAATCAGCGACAGAGAGGAGCAAAATGGATATTCATTTAGATTAAACCTTTCAGGTTATTACTTTAAGTCAGAGGAAACAAAGTTGATCTTAGTTATTTAATGCATTTGGGAACTGCAGCCCTACATGAGCCAAATAAAGGAAGAGGAGAGGAAAGAAGGAGAGGAGGAGAGGGGAAGAAAAGGTTTACAGGGGCAGATGGTGGTCAGATAAAACAGCTCCGCGCTCGCTTCAAGGAAAGGTTAATGTCTCTCTCTCGATTTCTCCATCGCTCCCTCCCTCGCTTTCCCAGCTGAGGTCTGTGTGACTTACAGCAGGTCCAGACTGCATTAGATTAAATCATAAATTACCCACCCACCCCTATATCTGCATCTCCCTCTCTCCCTCCCTCTCTCTCTCTCTCTCTCTCTCCCTATCTCACTCTTCTCTCTCCCATTCTCTCCCTATCTCAATCTCCCTGTCCCTTTATTCTCCCCTATTCCATTCCCCATGTATTCCTCCCGCTCCCCCACTATTATTTCTCTCCAACTCTAATCATTATTCTCTTTTCTTCACCCACCCCCCACTACCTTTCCCCTCCCTCCCTCACGCTCTGTACTCTACAGTCTGAATGGGTTTTCTGTTAGAGCGCTCCTACAGTAGGTTTGGACAGCAGGGCATGTGGGTGAATGCCTGCAAGTGTGATGTGTTGTTTGGTTGTGTGTGCGTGTGTGCGTGTGTGTGAGAATGTGTGTGTTGGGACGTGGTACAGTAAACAGGCCTAGGGTAGTCTGTTGCCTTAACCTCAGTATACTCTCAACGCACTTTAGCAAGACTAGGTGTGGCAAGAAGAGTGATGCTTCAAGAAGAGGGGTTAGAGTGTGTGTGTGAGTGTGTGTGTGTGAGTGTGTGTGATGGAGGAGGGGGGGCGCTAAAGAGAACTTCTTTCCATAGCAGATCCTCTGGGCTCTGAGATCATCACAGGTATAACACAGCATTCATGGGATAAGTGAGAGCCTAAGGGAAAAAGCGGAAAAAACAATAGTCCCTCCTGTCAGCCCCCCCTCCCATGACACCCCGCTGCACACTCTGCTCCACTGCTCCACTGGAGAAAAAAGGGGAATAAAATAGAGTGACCCTGCCACTAGCAGCTCTTTTTTTCCCCCCGCCGCTCTCTTCCTCCTCCCCTTCACCGTGTGAAATCAAATTTCCATGTGGCTCCCGTATCTGTTGCACAGCGAGGTGATTTATCAGGGATGCAAAGAGCATGCAGAAACAATCTTTATTACATCCATTTCCTGCTTGTCAGCCGGGATCATGTTGGCTGTTCATTAAAGGCGCGGCGCAGGTGAGGAGAATGCGTCCCGATGCCTTGATAGATTGTCTGCTCCCCCGTGGTGACAGCGGCTGGATGGATTGAACAGCGGGGGGTGAGGAGGGAGGGGAAAAAAACGCTGACTCCGTCGCTCCCCCCTGTCAGACACACTTTTACATGGCCGGCCAGTGTCATTTCTACCAAACAGCTCTGCACACACTCACACACACACACACACACACACCAACGAACACACAGAGTTCTGACACTCTCTGGACTTGAGCCAGAAACCTGCCTTAAAATGCATGGATGCATACACACTGTGAGCATACAAACACGAGCATTCACACACACGGCTGTAAAGACACAGAAATACACGCACACTGTATAGATGATGTCAGTGTTATAGCTCAGTTATTCTGAGGAAAACACCAGTATGGAAGAGGGTTTCCTTCATGCTCCGAAAAAAAAGATAAAAGATGAAAAAACTGAAATGCTATAGGTTTTGCTGAAATTGAAAAACAAAGAAGATATCAAACAGACAGGTAATAAAGCCAGTGTAAAAATATAAATTGGATAGTTGTAGCTGAGTCATGTGCAAAGCCAATGGTAAAATACCCAACAAGCACACCGCTGTAACTGCATAACATCTGATTTAAATATTAATGTGACAACCAAAAATCACCACTTATGGAACTGATGTGTTGCTTGACTACCATTTCATTTAACTACCGTTCAAGGACTTTCATGGCTGGTGAAACATAAACATTTAATTACAATTAGTGTTAGCCACTTATTTTACTGTTTTGTTCGTTCAATGATTTGTACATGCGTACCATGTTTTTTTTTTCTTTTTACATAGTACACAGTTTAAGAGGTATACAGCCCCAAGAGCTCTGCAAAGAGAAATACAGTGTGTGCCCATATAACACACAGTACAGTGGTCCCTCACTATAACGCGGTTCACCTTTCGTGGCCTCGCAGTTTCGTGGATTTTTTTAGTGCAATTCTGCATGCTTTTTTTTTTTTTTTTTTTTTTACAGCGCATTGTGTTCTGCGTCCTGATTGGCTAAGGGAGAGCCCGCGCATTGTGTTCTGCGTCCTGATTGGCTAAGGGACTGTAGACCATTGTCAATCAATCTCCTCCGTGCCGTGTCTCCTGTA
This sequence comes from Myripristis murdjan, assembly GCF_902150065.1. Taxonomy (NCBI): domain Eukaryota; kingdom Metazoa; phylum Chordata; class Actinopteri; order Holocentriformes; family Holocentridae; genus Myripristis; species Myripristis murdjan. Next base: position 13,913,981 of record NC_043995.1, on the reverse strand, counting down.
CAGTATAGAATGCGTTCATTCTATAATACTGGACTTATTTTTCTACGAAGGTTTGAACTATGAGAGTGTTTAAACAAGAGAGAAAAGTGAGAAAATGTTAATGACTGTCTGAGAAAAGTGTATAAAGTGTGTAGTGAGGGGTTTTACAGCCTTAAAACATCTATAATAATTGTAAAAAATAAAGCTGACTACTTCGCGGATTTCGCCTATTGCAGGTTGTTGTTAGAACGTAACTCCCGCGATAAACGAGGGACCACTGTATAGTAAAGGTCAAGCAAACTCCAGGCTCATGCACACAAATTCAGAGACTAAACAAATTCAGCTGATTTTCACACAATTTTGTCATGTCCAACAAATTTCCAGCATCTTGCTGAAATATGGAGTTTGTGCATGATTATTGGCTGGCTTCAACCTGTGCTGTATAACATTTTGCAAGAAATTAGATTTGTCAAGGAGGATGTCCCAAAACCCCAACATAAAGTCTAGCAAAGTAGAATTTTTTTTGGCTGTAACTGCCTGGTGTGACAACTCCTTTGATTTGTGTCATTGGTGTGTGTGATGCTGTCATTTGATTACTATAACTTGTTACTTAGTGACTCATTACTAACGCTGCATGAATGTTACCAGTATAAGTCAGTGATACTCTTAGTTTAAGTAATAGTGCACTGCTTTAGCACTTTGGTAGGCTATTAACAGGTGGAATATGTAAGAATAATGTAGTTTCATTAGCCCTAACCCAAATAAACTAGTTTTTCATGACCCTTGAAAATGTGGGGAGTTGCAGGTTTTCTGCACACACACCTAATTTAGTTGATCATCTGAAGCACTGAGGCCACAGAGTACCAAATACACAGTTTTATCTGTCAAATCAGCTATGTCAGCATTGCTAATAATCCATAAAATGTTTTCTTCCATATCCCCTACATTAAAACATGCATCTAAAAAATTGAGGCAACATCTGTAAACACAGGACTATAGGCACATCTGTAAAATAACACGACCTTTCACATACCATGGATTTTCAAAATACAGGGAAGCTTGCAGTAGAAGTGCAGCAAGCATGTAAACAAGTTGGGAAATCCACTTTGTCTACATCCTCAGCAGCTGTGCAGAACGCTCTCTCACAGGCAAAGAGAAAATAGGATTAGCACAAATCGATATTTACCGTTGAGATATTCTTCATAATGCACTGACACCCCAAATGGAGCTGAGGGAGACAACATATTCAAATGGACAGTCTCTATACACTTTACAAAGTGACATGGCATAAAACAGCCCCACATCAGAGGAATCACCATTCAGCGAATTCCCTTTAACTCTGACACCGCTCTTTCTCCTTGGTGTATATTCTTGCTCTCTATTTTCTTCTCTCTACATCCCTCTCTGCCTCTATTTCCCCGTGTATTTTGTGTCCCGTGTGTCTTTGTGTACCAATGACATGCAATGACAATGGCGTAAGCGGCAATCGATCTGGGAGTGCAATTGGGCGGCTCGGCCAGGAGGGAGACAGTGTTGATAGCACGGTGACGGGGACACCATGGGACAAAGTGGGTGGACGGAGGGCAAGACGCAATCTGGCTTGACGAATCTATAGCCTCATCCCACTCACCATCATAATCAGCAGACGGTGGCCTAATGACCACTGTTTACATTGAAGCACAGTACTTCTCTGAGAGGTCTCAGCTCTCTTGAGCTGTGTATGACATATCTGCCACTGAATAATGTCTGCATTTGTTAAGGTACATGGTGGAGTGCATGATGCAAATCTCTCTAATGGCACCAGTGAAAGAGAGTATTCTGAAACAGGGGGTCAAAACAAACAAGGAAAGACACAAGCGCATACATACACACATACAAATTGAAAGTGGCACGGTGAATTTGATTGAACTCTTGCGGAGAAGCAGCCTCAGATCACGATTGCATTATGTCTAAAACAGAGGGATTGAATAGAGGGATAGAAATAGAAAAAAGGGGGGGGGGGGGGGAGTGGCGGGAAGGGGGAGGAGGGAGCATTCACTGAAAGAAAAATAATTTATTTCATTGTGATATTAAAATCAATAGGCATCGATTCAAAGGTGGCTAAAAGGTGAACGTGTACATGATCCTTCAGCTCTGAGAGGCAAGCTGTCCAAGAGAGAGAGAGAGAAAGGGAGAGAGGGAGAGAGGGAGAGAGAGAGGGATAGAGAGAGAGAGAGAGAGAGGAAAAAAGAGAAGGGTGGCCAGGGTGAGAAGTCTTCCTCCAATTGAACAAAGAAGGAAGAGGAAAGGAGGAAAACAGAGGGTGAAAATGAGTGAGTGAGTGTGTGTGAGAGAGAGAGGAAGAGAGAGGAAGAGAGAGAGAGAGAGAGAGAGAGAGAGAGAGAGAGAGAGAGAGAGAGAGAGAGAGAGAATCTTGCCCGGTGGAATCAATACAGAGAGGTGGAGCACAGCACAATAGCCTCAGAGGAGAGGAGATTCAGTGGTGCAAGTCTAATACTCTCTCTCTTTCTCTCTCTCTCTCTCTGACACACACACACACACACACACACAGACACCCACACACCCATGCGTACATGCACAAAGTTGCACATACACTACACACACACACACACACACACACACTCTCTCTCTCTCTCTCTTTCTCTCTCTGCCCCTCTCTGAATCCTTTTTGCTCCCGCTTGCTCCTGACATTTCCCTCTATATCCTTCCTCTATTTAATTTCTCTCTCCCTCACTTGCTCGCTCATTCTGTACCTACACCCTCCTCCTGCCACCCACCCACCCACTCACCCACTCACACACACACACACACACACACACACACTCACACAGTCTCTGTCTCTCTGCATGCAGAAGGATGCAAAGCAGAGAGAAGGCCCTCTGCCCACAGCAGCAACCCACCATAACATCAGCTTATTTCATCAAAAACATGGCTACATGCATGCATGATGACACTGAACACACACACACACACACACACTCACACACTGCTGACACTTTACAGGACAGTATCTTCTCATCATAAAATGTAGACTCTGGGTCCACTTTGCCTCAGAAGCAGGCACTTTTAGAGCACTTGGATATCCAAAAGTGTCACATGTGCACTTTTTAACACACACATACACACACACACACACACACACACACACACACACGCAGAAAACAACACACTCCGACACTACTCCAGCTCTATCAGCACTTGAGACTAGTGAGGCTTCAATTAGTTCTTGATGAATGAGCCCATAAGATGCCGCTCTCTCATTTCCCTTGTTGCCAGATATCCCAGCAATCAGAAAGAAATGAATTCTCATTGTCGCGTGACTGAGACGAAGATGGGAAGGGGGTGCGGGATGGGTGGGGTGTGTGGGGGTACACACAAATAATTTACTCTCTCCATCAAGGGCCAGAGTTCAGAGTCTTCCTGCCAAACTTGTCAAGTCCTCACCTTTCTAAAATCTACAATAATAACACACACTGCTGTCTGCCAGAAAGTATTGTACCAAAGCACCACCTTTAGTTTCTATCTAATCGATATGGCACCATGGATGTCTTTTGGCCAATAATTGCAAAATTAGCAAAATTCTTGTTGAAAAGGTTATCTCAGGACACAGAAACTATTAAGATGGTTATAAGTTGTGTGGTTGACAAATATGATTTTCAGACATTCAAAAAGAAACAAAGCAGTAGTGAATGCTGTCACCTGGTGATTAACTGCATGCTTCACAAAAATTAATATAAAACTCAACTTATATTAATTACATGTACTTGATAGACCTATATATCTATTTAAAAGGCCAAATTAGTTTGACTGTGTGTGTGTGCGTGCGCGTGTGTGTGTATGTGTAGAGAAGCTCAGGCTGCACTCACCATCATCGATGATGCTGACCACAACTCCATTACCAGTGATGTTGTTGCTCCAAACAGGCATCACATTAAGATCAAATGCAGTGCTGTACTGACCCTGTGCAAACTGAACACACACACACACACACACACACACACA
>NC_043995.1:13905000-13907500 GCF_902150065.1 Myripristis murdjan | reverse complement strand
TTCATGTAATATAATGTAATATTATAAAACACAGAGCTTTTGAATCATTTGTATAATGGCGTTGTCTTAGTTTTGTCTCAGTTTCAGAACAGCTTGGTATTGTTATTATTGATTCCTGTGTACTATTGTCCATAATCATCTCACCAAGGCTTTACTGTATAAACTCTGAGAAAACTGAGATTGTGCATCCTTCTGTTGCAGTATCATCTGTGATGTCAGTGAAGCTGCTGAATGGAGAGAGGCGAGGGTTTGCTATGAATAAAGCAGTCACATCAAAATATGGAATGGTTGTGTCATATTGTCTTTTTTTTTTTGTCTTTTTCTCTGATACAAATTCATTCACCTCTGCCTCATCTTCCTCACATCTCTCTCACTCCTTCCATGTCTGCTTCTAACCCCCCCACTAAACACACACACACTTCTCTCACCCCTCCATCTTGCCCCGAGAGCTGAGGTGTCAGTCAATCTGTTGCCGTGGTGAATCTCTGACCCAGCGCCCCCTCCACCTCCCCCTCCTCCTCCCGGCTCTGTCAGATTACACACTCGCATGTCAGTCAAGAGCGGCCGCCCTTATCGATTGGCTGCTGAGCTCTGCTGTCTGACAGCGTGTGTGTGTGTGTGTCTGTGTGTGTGTGTGTGTGTGTGTGTGTGTGTGTGTCTGTCTGTGTGTGTGTGTGTGTGTGTGTCTTTCACTCCAGATCTCTGGCAATACTGGATACTGCGGGTGATCTTGGTTTGTTACTTCAGAGATTTAGAATAAATGCAGCTTAGCATTGTTGACTATGATTAGATGACCCACATTTTCTGAGTAATTTCAAACAAAAATATCCATTATATTACAAATTATAATATATTATAGAAGAGACTTAAATTTAAAAATCATTCCAAACCTTTAAGTAATATTCAACAAAACTCACCCTGTTTGTAGGGTATTTTCCTACTGAGCTTAAGTAAATACATTATGGCAACATAGCATTTAATATAATTTTCTTAGCAATAATTTGACAATCTATTTGAATCTTCCCAACAGGCACCTTTGGATCCTGGTCCAACATGGTACACAATACACTATATTGTTTTAGGGACGAACAGCAACCTCTCTTTAAGAACTACTGCATGTGGTTTCCTGTTGGTCACAGAATAAAAGAGGAAGTTACAGCACTAAATGTAGAAAATAGTAGTGTGGCATGGGCATGGCTACTCTCTCTCTCTCTGAGTCTCCTGCTTCACCACCTCACCTGTCTTCAATAAACTCATCAACCCAACAATTTAAGAACCTCAGCACTCCCTCCGCTCAGCACCAGATTCTTCAGCCTGCTAGTGTGGGGCAGAAATACTCCTGGCCACTCCAGTGTTTACTAGAGTTAACTTGAGATATCTCTCCTTGTTACCTTTGTGCCTCCTGTGTTAATTCTGTGTCTCTCTGTGCTCAGGATCCCTCCCTGCCTGCCTAGCTCTCTCCCTGTTCTCCAACAACCATCATACACCTGGACTCTTCAGCTTTTCCATATCACATTCTACAATAAATCCTCCTTCTTTACCATCAACTCAGTGTCTGCATCTGCGTTTGGGTCCTGCCAAAAACCAGCCCGTACCAAATATGACAGATAGGACTAAATGTGGGATTACCAGTGTACTAGAATGGAAAGTAAACCCATGTAAACCCAAAGGGCTTGAAGTCTTCTCACATACACAGCATGATCACCAGTGTTATTTCATCTCTGAGAGTGTAAGTAAATCAGCACTAGGCCAGTGTCCACACCCATCAGATTTTTTAATTTAACACTTTGGAGCGTTTTGAACAGCCACCCACAACTCTCCATTCAACACTTGTCAAATTCAAATAATTGTAAATGAAAAATCAACACTTATTGAGACTGGGAAATTTGCTGTGTAGGAGGCTTGATTGATCAGTTGGGAAATATAAAGTCATATTTTACACTAAGGTTTGTCCAGAAAAAAAAAAAAATAATAATAATAATGATAATAATAGAGCCAAGCTCATCCCAGGGACTTTACATATCATTTTGAACTTGTCAAAGTGTGCCTTCCATACAGGTACATAAGGCTAAGCATGATTAATATATGTTCTGCTGTTTTTCACTACTGAGTTCTACTGTTCAGAGCCTCTAAGGTTAGATTGATGCATAAGAATTTGCTCTTACATGGAGGTCAATAATGGCTTTTTGGGGGGATATTAGCCAGCTCACATCATCCACTTTGATGGAGGTGCCTCCCTGACCGTTAGTGAATGTGCTGTCTTTATTGCTGTTATTTTTTACATCAGATGACTGGCCAGTGAAATCATTCCAGTGTCCAGTGTGGTGTGGGAGGATTTCACTCAACAGTCTGTAAAACCTGCAGTGAGCCGTGCTTCAGTCTTCTTTATTTAAGGGCTACAACTTTTGCATTAGTATGGATTTTACTGAGTTCTAGTGTCCCATGATGGTCTCGATGCTGTTTCACGGGCTTTTACATGCCGATTGGAACAGGCCTCAGA
>NC_043995.1:13895000-13897500 GCF_902150065.1 Myripristis murdjan | reverse complement strand
ATGCACACAAAGTCACAAAAATCAATTAAAGGCTGTATAAATGCACAGAAAAGTACAATCACCAAACAGCAAACTGGAGTTCATGAGGAGAACTTTCCTTCAACAGTTTGACTAATGCAGGAAATAAAACAAAATGAGCCATTGTAATGCAAAGTCAGGATCAAAAACAAAAGGTGACCACCTGAAGCTGACATTTCTCCCTTTGCAATAAAAGCCTGGCCAGATGGAGAGAGAGAGAGAGAGAGAGAGAGAGGGAGAGAGAGAGAGAGAGAGAGAGAGAACAAGGCATGAGATGAGTAAAAAGTCAAAGGCAGGCCTGTGAAAAATAAAGTCAATTGTAAAAATCGTTTTTCAAAAGGTAGACGAGAACAAAACGCAGAGAAAGTGAGAAATAAACAGAGAGGGAGAGAGAGGAGAGCCACAGAAGGCTGGCATGATTGAACGAGCGAGGTGGAACTGACAGAGGCAGAAGGTGAGGGAGTGTGTGAGGGAGGGAGCAACAGTGAAAGTGTGTGTGTGTGTGTGTGTGTGGGAGGGGGGTACATCAGTGTGTACATCTGAGAGTCCATGTACCCCAGTATATGTGTGTGTGTGTGTGTGTGTGTGTGTGTGTGTGTGTGTGTGTGTGTGTGTGCATACACCCATCACCGTATATGAGTGAATGAGGGAAGACAGGAGGGAGGGAGAGAAAGGACACACACAAAAAGACAGAAGAAGGAAAAAGTGTTGGTGTACCTGTGTGTGTGTGAGTGTGTGTGTGTGTGTGTGTGTGTGTGTGCGTGCGTGCGTGCGTGTGCATACAATCCTCCCATGTCTCTATATGAGTGAGTGGAGGCGGTGGACGGCAGGCAGCTGCAGCAGTGTGATACGGGCCGAGCTGCACAGATATCAGCGTTGACATTTCGGGCTCCGCTACACTCCCACGGCCCCCTGGGAAAGAGAAGGCGATGGCGACGGAGGCGGTGGCAGAAGCGGCGGCGGTGGCAGCATGCCCCCCCTCACCACCACCACCACTCCCACCTCCATCCCCTCCTCCTCCACCCCCCCTTTACCTGTCAATCAAACGCCACGCTTCCTTTACGCTCTGACGGGCCCCAGCCTGGCCGCAGCCCCTGCCTGGGCCCATTACGGCAGGGAGGGGAGTACTGCGCCACACAGCACCGAATGCCCCAAATGACCCTCGACCCTCACCAATGTCCCAGGATCACCGTCGATCCCTATCTGCCCTCCTCCACCTCCCCCCACCACCACCACCAGCCCCTTGCCGCCCTTTTCTCCTCTCTCTCTCTCTCTCTGCCTCTTCACTCAATTTCTCCTCTCGACTGCAGTCAGCTGCCAGACTGATAGCCTCGACCACAGAGAGAGAGAGGGAAAGAGAGGGAAGAAGAAGTGTGTGTGTGTGTGTGTGTGTGTGTGTGTATGTGTGTGTGTGTGTGTGTGTGTGTGTGTGTGTGTGTGTGTGTGTGTTGGGGAAGGATGGGATGAAAGTGGAAAAATTCAACAGAGAGAAAGAGAGAGTAAAAGAATAGCAGAAAATGCAAGAAAATGTGAGAAAAGGGACATGGATGTTAGGGGAAAAGGTGAGGAGCAGTGTAGCTGTGCTTGAGTGTGTGTGTGTGCGTGTGTGTGTGTATGAGTGTATGTGCGATGAGGGGTTACCACTGACCTGAGGGTGAACAGTGAAACGGCAACCAGAGTAGTGTAAGGCAGTAGGGAAAAGTGCAAAGGGAGGAAAAGACAGCAGAATAGGAAACAGTGGGGAAAGATAAGGGGAAGATACACTCTGGCCCCTCCTCTAGCCTTCTTTCAGGGCACCTCTTGGCCTCCTCTCCCTCCTCCTCTTTCTCCTCCAACACCTCCCTCCACACCCCTCACCACCCTCCCCTTCCCAGCCCTCCCCAAGCCCTCTGGTGCGCTGCTCACTCCATTGTGTCAGCCTTCAGAAGTGCTCAGTTTGAGTGGCAGGCCGTCACAGATCAGTTCCCTGCTAAAGCGGCCCGGCAGGCCGAGGTGACGGGCCAGGAAGGGATCTAAGTGGGGTTTATCAGCGCTTCTTAACGCCTCTCCGGCTCCCTGACACAAAAGAGAGGGGGTATTAAACATCTAAAGCAAACCAAAAAGCGTGAAAGCTCCTTATAGGGCCGCGGGATTGCGGATGTGACTGGAGTCTTTAAAAAAAAAAAAAAAAAAAAGGAGAAAAAGAAAGCACACAAACGCCTCAACGGTGAGGAAGCATTGGGGGAAAATTCAAATGTTTTTTCTATCCCATGTGGATAGGAGAGTGGGTGGTGGATGGAGGAGAGGGAGTGAAGGGGAGAGAGAGAGAAAACATCTCCAGAATCAACAGTGAATCAAAAAATAAGCAGTTCCCTGTCAGTGCCTCTTATTAAAAGTAGCTGCTGTACCTTGAATTAAAGCACAAATTAGATGTGTGTGTACACCTGAGCAAGAGAGAGAAAGAGCAAGTGAGTTAGAGAGAGAGAGAGAGAGAGAGAGAGAG